>NW_024098410.1:0-2335 GCF_016545835.1 Crotalus tigris | reverse complement strand
GGGGGGAAGGAGAGGGGGAGAGGGAGAGGGGAGGGGAAGACAAGGAAAAGGGGAGGGAGGGAGGGAGGGAGAGGAGGAGGGAGTGGGAGAAGGTAGGGGAAGATACAAGAAAAGGGAAGGGGAGGGAGGGAGGGAGAGGAGGAGGGAGTGGGAGAAGATAGGGGAAGATACAAGAAAAGGGGAGGGGAGGGAGGGAGGGAGAGGAGGAGGGAGTGGGAGAAGGTAGGGGAAGATACGCAAGAAAAAGGGGGGGGGAGTGGGTTGAGGGAGAAGGGAGCGGAGGAGGGAGTGGGAGAAAAGTAGGGGGGAAGATACAAGAAAAGGGCGAGAGGGGAGGGATTGTCGGGGAGGGAGGAGAGAGGAGGAGGGAGTTGGAGAACGTAGGGGACTAGATACAAGAAAAGGGCGCGGAGGAGGGGAGGGAGGGAGAGGAGGAGGGAGTGGGAGAAGGTAGGGGAAGATACAAGAAAAGGGGAGGGGAGGGAGGGAGGGAGAGGAGGAGGGAGTGGGAGAAGGTAGGGGAAGATACAAGAAAAGGGGAGGGGAGGGAGGGAGGGAGAGGAGGAGGGAGTGGGAGAAGGTAGGGGAAGATACAAGAAAAGGGGAGGGGAGGGAGGGAGGGAGAGGAGAAGGAGACAGGAAAAGAGAGGAGAGGAGTGGGAGAGGGGAGTGGAGTGGAGAGGAGAGGAGGGAGAGGGAAAGGGAGGGGAGCGGAAAAGAGAGGAGAAGAGAGGAGGAGAGGGGAAGGGAGGGGACAGGAGAGAGGGAGAGGAGCAGGGAGAGGAAGGGAAAGGGAGAGGGAAGGAGACAGGAAATAGGGAAATGGGGAAAGGGAGTATGGGAGAGGGAGTGGGCGAGGAGAGAGGGTGAGGGAGAAGAGAGGGAAAGGGACAGAAGAGGGGAACAGAGAGGAGAGGGAAATATGGAGAAGGGAGGGAGGAGTGAGAAGGAGAGAGGGAGAGGGAAGGAGGGGAGGGAAGGAGAGGAAGAGGAGGGGAGAGAAGAGAAGAATGACCATGAGTGGGCGCAAAAGCCCTGGAAGTGGGAGCAACTTCCCACTTCCCGCTGGCATCCCCATTGCCTTTGCTTAAGGGAAGCTGCCAGGAGCATCAGAAATCACCATCTCCATGACAGCACTTCAGCGGTTCCAATTTTGGGAATACAACTGGTGTGAAGACCTTTGAACTTTGAATGGAGTAACGGGTCCCACATTTTGTGTGCCTTCTCCAAGCTAAGAGATGTGAGGCCCCCTTGAACTCAAAAGTCTTCGCACTACGACGCACCCTTCGGCCTAACGGGAGGCTACAAACAGACAAAAGACAGGAGATGTTTAATAGTATGTAGATTTTGACGTTTGTTTCTAACACAGCTTTGGAACATTAAGCTGCCATTTCAGCAGGAGAGAGAGCAGCTCCTGACTTCACCAAACTACGTTTAGCCTAAATTAGTCACTTAACTCCAACCAAACGGGGATCAAGCAATGATTTTGCAAGGGGGCCATTCGGACCTCAAAACAAGAACCAGCATAAACACACTCCCTTCCTTCTCATCTTCATGGCTTTCAAAAATTGGGAAAAATTTTTATATACTTTTTAGGAAAGTTTTTCACACTTTCCAGGCTAATTAAATCTAATCATCTCTAATTATCTTCAACTGTGCATCTTTTTTGGAGGGCAACATAGGCACAGCATGCTCTGATCCTCCCTTCCTCTCCCACCCACCCACTCCCACCGTCTAAATTCAGGCAGTCCTCGACTTACGACCACAACTGACCCCCCCCAAAATATCAGTGAGACATTTGTTAAGTGAGTTTTGCCCCATTTTATGACCTTTTTTGCCATAGTTGTTAAGTGAAGCACTGCAGATATTAAGTGGGTAACACAGTCATTAAGTGAGTCTGGCTCCCCCCATTGACTTTGCTGGTCAGAAGGTCGCAAAAAGGGACCACGGGACCCCGGGACGCTGCAACCGTCGTAAATATGAGTCAGTTGCCAAGCGTCTGAATTTTGATCACATGACCACGGGGATGTCACAAGTGTCATAAGTGTGGAAAATGGTTATGTCACTTTTTTCAGAGCTGCTGTAACTTTGAATGGTCACTAAATGAACTGTCGTAAGTCAATCTGTAATGCAATAGCCTCCTTTTTTAAAAAAAAAAAAATTAAAATCTATCACCATCGTTTTTGGGAATTATTCCCTGGGAAAGCAAGCAAATTACCAAAAAAACCTAATAAAAATTGATGATATTTTGATGCAAGCTGCAGCCACATTGGAAATATATATGTATGTATGTATCTATGTATGTGTATATGTATATGTATATATATATATATAT
>NW_024098409.1:0-4649 GCF_016545835.1 Crotalus tigris | reverse complement strand
TGAACTGATTGGGTGGGAGCTTGGCTGTGTTCTGATTGGGTGGAGGTATGTTCTGAATGGTTAGGGGCTTGGCTGTGCTCTGATTGGCTGGGGGAGTGTTCTGTTTGGTTGTGCTCAGGTTAGTTTGAGTTGCAGAGGGGTTTAAGATTTTGGGGTTAGGGAGTCGTTTGTCAATAAGGGCAGGTTTCCAAATTGCTGGTAGGCGGAGGTATCATCTCGCTTGTTCATGCTGTGTGGGCGTTTTTCTATCTCGATGGCTTCTCTGATTATTTTGTTATTAAAATGTTCACTTTTGGCAATGGTTCTGGTATTTTTAAAGTCAATTTCGTGTCCTGTGGCTTTAAGGTGTTGGACCAGGGAAGATGTTGGTTCCTCTTTTTTGACTGAGTTCTTATGTTCTTCAATGCGTGCACTTATTCTTCTGTTGGTTTGTCCGATGTATGTGGAGGGACAAGTGGTGCATGGGATTTCGTATACTCCTTGATTTTCTAATTCAGTTTTATCTTTGGGGTTTCTAAGGATGGTAGATATTTTTCTGTTTGTGCAGAATGCTGTTTTGATGTTGTGTTTATGGAGGATCTTACTGATTCTGTCTGTGGTGCCTTTTATGTATGGGAGGAGGGCTTTGCCGTTTTCTTGTTCTTTGTTTTGGATTTTAGTGGGGGTTTCTTTTTGGATTAGGTTTGTAATATTATTTCTATGGAATCCATTGGATGTTAGTACATTGGTGAGAGTGTGTAGTTCGGGTTTTAGGTGTTGTTCGTCAGCTAAGCGTTTTGTTCTGGAGATGAGTGTCTTGGCTACAGAGTTGATCTGTGATGGGTGGTGGTGTGAGAGAGCGTGCAGATAGCGGTTTGTGTGTGTTTTCTTCTGGTAGATGGTGTGTCCTATGGAGCCATTGGATTTCTTGTAGATCTAAGGACATCAGGAAGGGAAGTTGGTTGTTAGCTTCTGTTTCCATGGTGAACTGTATTTTGGGGTGTAGGTGTTGAGGTGTGTGAGGAAGTTGTCCCAGTTTTTCTTTCCCATTGGCCAGATTATGGACAAAAAATACAAACAAACAGAAGGGCATCCCATGGGATGCACCCTCTCACCTGTCATTGCCAACCCTCTACTGGAACACTTTGAAACCCAAGCTCTAGAAAATCAGATCACAAAAACCTAAACTATGGCCTCAGGATATGAGACGAACACATTCATAATCTGGCCACATGGGAAAGAAAAACTGGACAACTTCCTCACACACCTCAACAGCCTACACCCCAAAATACAGTTCACCATGGAAACAGAAGCTAACAACCAACTTCCCTTCCTGGATGTCTTAGTCTATAAGAAATCCAATGGCTCCCTAGGACACACCATCTACCAGAAGAAAACACACACAAACCGCTATCTGCACGCTCTCTCACACCACCACACAGCACAGATCAACTCTGTAGCCAAGACACTCATCTCCAGAACAAAACGCTTAGCTGACGAACAACACCTAAAATCCGAACTACACACTCTCACCAATGTACTAACACCCAATGGATTCCATAGAAATAAGATTACAAACCTAATCCAAAAAGAAACCCCCACTAAAATCCAAGACAAAGAACAAGAAAACGGCAAAGCCCTACTCCCATACATAAAAGGCACCACAGACAGAATCAGTAAGATCCTCCATAAACACAACATCAAAACAGCATTCTGCACAAACAGAAAAATATCCACCATCCTTAGAAACCCCAAAGATAAAATTGAATTAGAAAACCAAGGAGTATACGAAATCCCATGCACCACTTGTCCCACCACATACATCGGACAAAACAACAGAAGAATAAGTGCACGCATTGAAGAACATAAGAACTCAGTCAAAAAAAGAGGAACCAACATCTTCCCTGGTCCAACACCTTAAAGCCACAGGACATGAAATTGACTTTAAAAATACCAGAACCATTGCCAAAAGTGAACATTTTAATAACAGAATAATCAGAGAAGCCATCGAGATAGAAAAACGCCCACACAGCATGAACAAGCGAGATGATACCTCCCGCCTACCAGCCATCTGGAAACCCGCCCTTATTGACAAACGACTCCATAACCCCAAAATCTTAAACCCCTCTGCAACTCAGACTAACCTGAGCACAACCAAACAGAACACTCCCCCAGCCAATCAGAGCACAGCCAAGCCCCTAACCATTCAGAACACACCTCCACCCAATCAGAACAAAGCCAAGCTCCCACCCAATCAGTTCATACCCCCACTGGCAGTTAAAAGGAAGAAACAGCTAAGACCACACATTACTGCTCAAAGCAAGAAGCTAAAAACACCAGCCTGAAGATGACGAATGTGACTTCGTCGAAACGTCGCCAAGACACTTCCAATTTTACCGGGAGAGAACCCGAACAGCCAAAGACCTATATACAAATACCCACGAAAACCTCAGAAAACAAATATATATATATGTTTGTGTGTGTGTGTTTTCTGAGGTTTTCGCGGGTGTTTGTATGTAGGTCTTTGGTTGTTCAGGTTTTCTCTCGCGTAAAATTGGAAGTGTCTTGGTGACGTTTCGACGAAGTCCCATTCGTCATCTTCAGGCTTGTGCTTTCAGCTTGCTCCTCGAAGCACGAAGCTGAAAGCACCAGCCTGAAGATGACGAATGGAACTTCGTCAAAACGTCACCAAGACACTTCCAATTTTACGCGGGAGAAAACCCGAACAACCAAAGACCTACACACACACACACACACACACACACACACACATATATATATATATATATATATATAGGTCTTTGGTTGTTCGGGTTTTCTCCCGCGTAATATTGGAAGTGTCTTGGCGACATTTCGACAAAGTCCCATTCGTCAAAACGTCGCCAAGACTCCACATACAAACCCCTAAATACAGATCCCACCACCTACCTGGAAAAAACCACCAGATCCCCCATTAGCGAAGAGATCCAGCAAAGAATCATTCTCAGAGAGAAATCATCCAGATGCCCCAAACTCTATGGTCTCCCCAAGATACACAAAGAAGGAACCCCACTCAGACCTATAGTCAGCTCCATAGGCTCACCTCTACAAAACCTAGCCAAATTTATCGCCAAACAACTACAGCCCTATGCAGAATCCATCACCTCACACGTAAAAAACTCATTCCAGTTGATAGAGATCATAAAGAAACAAAACTTACAGCCCAGCGACCTACTCGTGAGCTTCGATGTCATATCCCTCTTCACCCAAGTGCCTCTCAAAAAGAAAGCCTTTGATCAGCTATTCAAAACCAAATATAACCCCCCAAAAACACATCTTAGATCTGACAAACCACTGCCTATTCAAACACATACTTCATCTATAATGGACAAAAATACAAAACAAACAGAAGGAGCACCCATGGGATACCCCTCTCACCTGTCATGTGACCCACCTCTACATGGAACACTTTGAAACCCAAGCTCTAGAAAAATCGGGATCACAAAACCCAAACTCTGGCCCTCTCAGAGTACGTAGATGACACCTTCATAATCCTGGTCCCACATGGGAAAGAAAAACTGGGACAATTTCCTCCACACCTCAAACAGCCCCCACCCCAAAATACCAGTTCACCATGAAAACAAGAAGCTACCACCCAACTTCCCTTCCTGGATGTCTTAGTCTACAAAAAATCCAATGGCTCCCTAGGACACACCATCTACCAGAAGAAAACACACACAAACCGCTATCTGCACGCTCTCTCACACCACCACCCAGCACAGATCAACTCTGTAGCAAAGACACTCATCTCCAGAACAAAACGCTTAGCTGACGAACAACACCTAAAAACTGAACTACACACTCTCACCAATGTACTAACATCCAATGGATTCCAAAGAAATAAGATTACAAACCTAATCCAAAAAAAAAAAACCCCCACTAAAATCCAAGACGAAGAACAAGAAAACGGCAAAGCCCTCCTCCCATACATAAAAGGCACCACAGACAGAATCAGTAAGATCCTCCATAAACACAACATCAAAACAGCATTCTGCACAAACAGAAAAAAATATCCACCATCCTTAGAAACCCCAAAAATAAAATTGACTTAGAAAATCAAGGAGTATATGAAATCCCATGCACACTTGTTCCCACCACATACACGGCAAGCCAACAGAAGAATAAGTGCATGCATGAGAAACCATACGAAAACTCAGTACAAAAAGAGAACCAACATCCTTCCTGGTTTCCAACAGCTTAAAGCCAACAGGACATGAAATTGGACTTTAAAATACCAGAACCATTGCAAAAGTGATACATTTTTAATAAAACAGGAATAATCAGATAAAGCCCATCGAGATAGAAAAAACGCCCACACAAGGGGCATGAAACAAGCGAGATTGATACACCCGCCTTACCAACCATTTGGAAAACGCCATTATTGACAAATACTCCCTAAAATACAAAAAATGGATTTTACCAGACCCACACTCACAAAAACCACACAGGAGGTCACCACCAAACATCCACGCAAAAAACAAACACAAAGCCACACTGACTATGAGGCACGACCACAAACCAGAAGCCAGACCACAGCTGCATCATTAGCCACTTTAAACCCCCCCAATCCATACATGAAGCAAACTGACCCCCTCCATGAAGAGGAAGCACGACCACGAACACGAAGCCAA
>NW_024098408.1:0-5505 GCF_016545835.1 Crotalus tigris | reverse complement strand
TTTTCCTTGTTTGATAGTAAGTGTGGCACATTTGTCCAAGCCAAACTCCATTACAATATCTTGGCTATATATACGGACAGTGTTGAGCAGCGATTCTATTTCAGATGATGTTTTTCCATATAGCTTCAGATCATCCATGTAGAGGAGGTGGGATAGTCTAGCAGATGTTTTTGATGTTGATAGCCATGTCCTGAGTTATTCAGTATTGTTGACAGAGGAAACAGTGCAATAACAAATAGTAATGGTGATAATGAATCTCCTTGAAATATTCCTCTCTTGATATTAACCTCTCCCAGCCTCTCACCATTGATCTGCAACTGTGTCTTCCATTGTGCCATCGATCTTTGCACAAATTTTCTGATGTTTCTACTGACTCCTGTTATTTATAGGCACTTGATTATCCAATCATGTGGCAGAGAGTCAAATGCCTTTTTGTAGTCAATCCATGCCACATGCAGGTTGGTCTTCCTTCTCTTGCAGTTTTACAAGATCATTTTGTCTATTAGGAGTTGATCTTTTGTTCCTCTGCTATTGGGGCGGTTTCCTTTCTGCTCAGGTGGAAAGAGATTGTTTTCAACTAGATGCTGTTGTACTGCATCAGCTACCACACCAGTTAGTAATTTGAAGTTGTTGGTTAAGCAGGATAATTGGCCTGTAGTTGCCTGGTGGTGGGTTGCCCCTCTTTTGCCTGGATTTTCATTATTAGGTAGTTTTCCGGTTGTTAGCCATTTTCAATTTCCTACTCTGTAGTAATTGTTTGACTGATTGCAATGGTGGGTGTTGTTGTTGTTTGTGTTATATTATTATACAGTCAGCCAGATGTTCAGACTGGATTTGGCATTTTGTCTACCTATCGAGTCCTTACCCAGGACCTGGGATAGGCAGATGTGGATGTTTGATGGTATTACAGTATCGTCGCAGGATGGAAGCAGTTCCTAATAAGGCCGCCTTTTGCAATTGACTAATAGCGAATTTGTCAATGCCAATTGTGTTCAAGTGGTGCTCCAGTTGTTTTGGGGTTGCACCCAAGGAGCCTATGACTATTGGTACTACCCTTGCTTGCTTTTGCCACAGTCTTTCTATTTCTATTTGTAGGTCTTTGTATTTTGTTATCTTCTCCAGTTCTTTCTCATCTATTCTGCTGTCTCCAGGCACTGCCACGTCCACTATCCAGACTTTTCTGTCTTTCTTATCGACAATTGTTAAAGTCTGGGGTGTTATGTTGCAGTTGCTGTCTGTTGAATTCGAAGCCCAGAGCAGTTTTCTAATAAAATAATTAATAATAATAATAATAATAATAATAATAATAATCCCCAGTGAGGCACTACCTTGACTGGTTGTGGGGTTGTGTACTCTGAGGAAGATGAGAGCTATGCCAGAGGTTCAACCATACTGCGGAAAGGTCTAATAGAGGAGCAGACAAAGAGTGTCCTCTCCCAAAAAAATATGTGAGACGTTAAATTGCAGAATGCCATACCGGCTCGGACGTCGCCCGGGTTTTAACAAGGTCGCACTAGATATTGGAGGCTCCTGGATATCTGGTGAAAAATGGGTTACAGGACTCAGGAGTGTTGGCTGAGCAACAGGGCCAGCAGCTGCAGAACTACTGGAAGAAAAGGTGTTTACCCGTCGCAGATACACAGTGATGGAAAACAAAGAAATAATGATCTGTTACTACAGATCAAGTCCAACACGAAGAGGATATCTAAAACGAATGCACCAGTTCTGGAAAGAACAACATCCAGAATCAGAAATAACAGAACAGAGACTAGCAGATCAACGCCGATTTATAACACGAAACAAAATATTCACAGAAACAGAATTGGACGAACTGCAAAGGTTTACCCAGGGCAAAAAATCAAAGCCTTACCAGAAGTAATTCAGAATGTAGAGGCTAACCAGGGGGAGTTGGCAGTGAAGGAATCTAGCAGAAATATACAACTGTTCTCATTTGGAAACCAGGCACCTCTACATCAGGAAGAACAAAACCCTCTAACTAAAGAAATAAAAGAATTGAAACAAAGAATAACTGAGCATCTAGAACAGCACAAAAACAACAGAATAAGGCTGCCTGCATTGAAGCTTGTTTCAAAGAAACAGCTAGCACAAGCATTAAAAGATGAAAATACTGCAATAGCAAGTATAAGCACCAATTCACTGCAAGAAACAAACCAACTAATGTACAGCAAAGCTGCAGTTATAACTGAATACCTGGGATGCAAAATCAACAAAGAAGAAAAACAAACAAACAGTGCACCACAAAAATGGAAGGTTAGACTAGAAAATAAGATCAGCAAGTTAAGATCACATGCAAGCAAGCTAGAACAGATGAAAGAAAAGAAGCTGAAGAACAAGAAGACCAAAGAATATCTAATCAAGAAATACCACTTAGAAACAAGAAAGATCAAAGAAGCACTGGAAATAATAAAGCAACAAATAACAGCTATAGCCAGGAAAATCAGTAGATATGAAGCTCGAATTGCAAACTATAGGCAGAACCTCCAATTTCAATCCAATCAGAAAAGTTTCTACCAATCCATCAATGGAGAAACTGCAAGGAATCAGTCAGTACCTGACAAGAAAGAAACAGTGCAGTTCTGGAAGCAGATATGGGATAACCCAAAGAAATACAACAAGGATGCGGCTTGGTTAAAAGAGGTGGATGCAAATAAAACAGAAGTTGAAATGAAAGAACTAGTAATAACAACAAAAATGGTAGAAAAAGAGCAAAGAAAATCAAAAATTGGTCAGCACCAGGTGAAGATGAACTGCATGGGTTTTGGTTGAAACATCTAACTGTTATACACCCACTCATTGCCAAGCAGTTCAACAATGTACTACAAGGAGGAGAAATTGAAAAGTGGCTAACAACTGGGAAAACCTACCTAATAATGAAAAATACAGCAAAAGGGGCAACACCAGGTAACTACAGGCCAATTACCTGCTTACCAACAACTTTCAAATTACTAACTGGTGTGATAGCTGATGCAGTACAACAGCATCTAGTTGAAAACCAATCTCTTTCCACCTGAGCAGAAAGGAAACCACCCCAATAGCAGAGGAACAAAAGATCAACTCCTAATAGACAAAATGATCTTGGAAAACTGCAAGAGAAGGAAGACCAACCTGAATGTGGCATGGATTGACTACAAAAAGGCATTGACTCTCTGCCACATGATTGGATAATAAAGTGCCTAGAAATAACAGGAGTCAGTAGAAACATCAGAAAATTTGTGCAAAGATCGATGGCACAATGGAAGACACAGTTGCAGATCAATGGTGAGAGGCTGGGAGAGGTTAATATCAAGAGAGGAATATTTCAAGGAGATTCATTATCACCAGTACTATTTGTTATTGCACTGTTTCCTCTGTCAACAATACTGAATAACTCAGGACATGGCTATCAAACATCAAAAACATCTGCCAGACTATCCCACCTCCTTTATATGGATGATCTGAAGCTGTATGGAAAAACATCATCTGAAATAGAATCGCTGCTCAACACTGTCCGTATATATAGCCAAGATATGTAATGGAGTTTGGCTTGGACAAATGTGCCACACTTACTATCAAACAAGGAAAAATAATGAAAACTGAAGGAATCAAGATGCCCCAGGTGTCCAAAACAGTCGCTTAACATCTAAGAGTGAGTTTTTTTTTGTTGTATTGAGGAAGGCATCTACCTCGTACTAAAGAACGCGGTCCATCCCTTTCAACCCCCCCCCCCATGGCCGCGAAACACAACACACAAGCATACTGAAGTCAAGAAAAAGATTAGAGGTGAACACATCAAGAGAGTGAAGAAGATCTTAAAGTCCAAACTCAATGGAGGAAATACCATAAAGGCAATCAACACCTGGGCAATCCCAGTTATTAGGTACACAGCTGGAATAGTGGACTGGACTCAAGCAGAACTAAAAGCAAGGGATAGGCAGACCAGAAAAATAATGACAATGAATCATGCCCTTCATTCACGCAGTGACATTGATAGACTTTATCTACCAAGGCAACTAGGTGGGCGTGGAATGCTACAAGTACATCAGATGGTTGAAGAAGAAAAAATGGCTTTGGAAGAATATCTGAAGAACAATGATGAAGATGCACTGAAATTAGTATATCAGGAAGATTTACTAACTACTGGAGAGACCAAAGTGGCCTACAAGAAAGACCAAATGAAGAACAGAATAGAGGCATGGGAAGACAAAGCACTACATGGCCAATACATGAAAAAAATAGCTGGGAAAGAAGATAATAATAAAACCTGGCAATGGCTAAGAGCAGGAAAAGTGAAGAAAGAGACGAGGGACTAATTCTGTGTATTGTGCACAAGACTCATATAGAGTCTTAAGGATACAAACCATATACAAAGGTCAAAATTGAGAATTGACAGACAACAGACAGTAAGTTGACGCTTATGCAAAGAAGCGAAGAAACAAGGGACACTTGGTAAGCTGTTGCAGTAGAAGATTGCACAAGGGGGGGGGACTGATATACAAGCAGCGCATGGCAAAGTAGAAACAATGGTGCATTGGAGATCTGCAAAAAATATCATTTGCATGTTAGTATGAGATATAAACATGGTTGGGCATCATAAAATAGTATGTAAAAGGTCATTAGATAAATGATAAAAATTAAATGCTCTTGTGGACTTCACGAATTCAAACAGGACACAAGCACCTGCAACATAACACCCCCAGACTTAACAAGTGTCGATAAGAAAGACAAAAAAGTCTGGATAGTGGATGTTGCAGTGCCTGGAGACAGCAGACTAGATGAGAAAGAACTGGAGAAGATAACAAAATACAAAGACCTACAAATAGAAATAGAAAGACTGTGGCAAAAGCAAGCAAGGGTAGTACCCATAGTCATAGGCTCCTTGGGTGCGATCCCAAAACAACTGGAGCACCACTTGAACACCATTGGCATTGACAAATTCGCTATTAGTCAATTGCAAAAGGCAGCCTTATTAGGAACTGCCGTCCATGCCTCCTAGCACGATTCTGTATAACCATCAAAAATCTCATCTGCCCTATCCCAGCTCCTGGTAACGGGGGACTCGATATGGGCGACAAAATGCCAATCCCGTCTGAGGTAAGCATTAGGCTGACTATCGCAATGAACCCATAAATAAAATAAGATATCTCAAGTTGGTAAGGGACCATTGAGGTACATCTTGGTCCCACCCCCAAATGCGCAGCAAGGGTACCTCCTATACCTACTTCGGAGACAAATGGCTGTCCAGTCTCTTGTTAAAAACTTCCATGTTGGAGCATTTACTGCTTCTGGAGGCAGGCTGTTCCACTGATTAATTGTTCTCACTGTCAGGAAATTTCTCCTTAGTTCTAGGTTGCTTCTCTCCTTGATTAGTTTCCACCCGTTGCTTCTTGTCCTGCCTTCAGGTGCTTTGGAAAATAGCTTAATTCCCTCTTCTTTATGGCAGCCCCTGAATATTGGAATACTGCTATCATGACCCCCCCTTGTCCTTCTCTTCATTAAACTAGACAT